>NC_092151.1:96876063-96888563 GCF_045791955.1 Oncorhynchus clarkii lewisi | reverse complement strand
GGTTTAACACTTTTTTTGGTAACTACATGATTCCATATGTGTTATTTAAAAGTGTTGCTGTCTTCACTATTATTCTACAATGTAGAAAATAGTAAAAAATTAAGAAAAACCCTTGAATGAGTAGGTGTGTCCAAACATTTGACTGGTATTATAGATATGTGAAACCAGGTAACAAGGCAGGATGCACCTGAGCTCAATTTCGAGTTTCACAGCAAAGGGTCTGAATACTTATGTAAACAAGGTATTTCAGTTTTTAATTTTTAATACATTTGCAAACATTTATATAAACCTGTTTTCGCTTATGGAGTATTGTGTGTAGATTGCTTTTAATTACTATTATTTTTATTTAGAATAAGGCTGTAACGTAACAAACTGTGGGAAAAGTAGAGGGGCCTGAATACTTTCCGAAGGCACTGTATGTGTGCCCGTGTGTGCCCGTGTGTGCCCGTGTGTGCCCGTGTGTGCCCGTGTGTGCCAGTGTGTGCCAGTGTGTGCCCGTGTGTGCCCGTGTGTGCCCGTGTGTGCCCGTGTGTGCCCGTGTGTGCCCGTGTGTGCCCGTGTGTGCCCGTGTGTGCCCGTGTGTGCCAGTGTGTGCCAGTGTGTGCCAGTGTGTGCCCGTGTGTGCCCGTGTGTGCCCGTGTGTGCCCGTGTGTGCCCGTGTGTGCCCGTGTGTGCCCGTGTGTGCCAGTGTGTGCCAGTGTGTGCGCATGTGTGCCAGTGTGTGCCCGTGTGTACGTGCATGCTTGGGTGTGTGTGTACACTACAGGTGGCATCCACAGATTTTCCTGGTAATTGGGTGTCATCTCCTGTAGCCGGTAACCCGTGGTGACAGCTCTGGCATTAGTAGCTGCTGGACCGCCATTGGGCTGCCAGACACCCTGTAAACCAATCAGAGTGGCTCACTCCCCAGGCTCTACCTGGCCTGTAACCAATCACAGCATGTCACACCTTAGGCTGCTGAATGTAGACAGACAAACAGCACCTTGATGTTTTAAGACAGCCACAGACTAGACCACATACACCTACGGTGCACCCCAAATGGCCACCTATTCACTATACTGTGCACTTGTAGATTTTTAGTTGGCTGACTTGTTTAGCAGCGGCTTGCTGACTGTAAAGTGGGGCATGAACAAATGGTGAGGGAATGAGATCTCCTTATTTACAAGGTGGTATCTGCATTACCCCAAAAAATGCACGCACGCACACGCACACACACGCACACGCACACGCACACACACACACAGAACATGTGTTTTAGGATACCACACTATTTATAAAAAGAGGCAGTGGTTGAGTCTCAAATGGAACCCTATTCCCATATCCCCTATATAGAAATCATATCCCCAATATAGAAATCATATCCCCTATATAGAGACCATATCCCCTATATAGAGACCATATCCCCTATATAGAGACCATATCCCCTATATAGAAATGATATCCCCTATATAGAAATCATATCCCCTATATAGAAATCATATCCCCTATATTGAAATCATATCCCCTATATAGAGATCACATCCCTTATATAGAGACCATATCCCCTATATAGAGACCATATCCCCTATATAGAAATCATATCCCCTATATAGAAATCATATCCCCTATATAGAGATCACATCCCCTATATAGAGACCATATCCCCTATATAGAGACCATATCCCCTATATAGAGGCCATATCCCCTATATAGAGACCATATCCCCCATATAGAGATCATATCCCCTATGTAGAGACCATATCCCCTATATAGAGACCACATCCCCTATATAGAGACCATACCCCCTATATAGAGATCATATCCCCTACATAGAGACCATATCCCCTATATAGAGACCATATCCCCTATATAGAGATCATACCCCCTATATAGAGACCATACCCCCTATATAGAGATCATATCCCCTATATAGAGACTATATCCCCTATATAGAGACCATATCACCTATATAGAGATTATATCCCCTATATAGAGACCATATACCCTATATAGAGACCATATCCCCTATATAGAGACCATACACCCTATATAGAGACCATATCCCCTATATAGAGATCATATCCCCTATATAGAGATCATATCCCCTATATAGAGATCATATCCCCTATATAGAGACCATATCCCCTATATAGAGACCATATCCCCTATATAGAGATCATATCCCCTATATAGAGACCATATCCCCTATATAGAGACTATGTCCCCTATATAGAGACCATGTCCCCTATATAGAGATCATACCCCCTATATAGAGACCATACCCCCTATATAGAGATCATACCCGTATATAGAGACCATATCCCCTATATAGAGACCATACCCCCTATATAGAGATCATATCCCCTATATAGAGACCATATCCCCTATATAGAGACCATATCCCCTATATAGAGACCATATACCCTATATAGAGCCCATATCCCCTATATAGAGATCATATCCCCTATATAGAGATCATATCCCCTATATAGAGATCATATCCCCTATATAGAGACCATATCCCCTATATAGAGACCATATCCCCTATATAGAGACCATATCCCCTATATAGAGATCATATCCCCTATATAGAGACCATTTCCCTATATAGAGATCATATCCCCTATATAGAGATCATATCCCCTATATAGAGATCATATCCCCTATATAGAGACCCTATCCCCTATATAGAGACCATATCCCCTATATAGAGATCATATCCCCTATATAGAGATCATATCCCCTATATAGAGACCATATCCCCTATATAGAGATCATATCCCCTATATAGAGATCATATCCCCTATATAGACACCATATCCCCTATATAGAGACCATACCCCCTATATAGAGACCATATCCCCTATATAGAGACCATGTCCCCTATATAGAGACCATATCCCCTATATAGAGATCATATCCCCTATATAGAGACCATATCCCCTATATAGAGACCATATCCCCTATATAGAGACCATATCCCCTATATAGAGATCATATCCCCTATATAGAGACCATACCCCCTATATAGAGATCATATCCCCTATATATTGATCATATCCCCTATATAGAGATCATATCCCCTATATAGAGACCATATCCCCTGTATAGAGATCATATCCCCTACATAGAGATCATATCCCCTACATAGAGATCATATCCCTTACATAGAGACCATATCCCCTATATAGAGACCATATCCCCTATATAGAGACCATATCCCTTATACAGAGACCATATCCCTTATACAGAGACCATATCCCCTATATAGAGCCCATATCCCCTATATAGAGACCATATCCCTTATACAGAGACCATATCCCTTATATAGAGCCCATAGCCCCTATATAGAGCCCATATCCCTTATAAAGAGCCCATATCCCTTATACAGAGACCATATCCCCTATATAGCGCTCAACTCCCTTATATATAGCCAATATCCCTTATACAGAGACCATATCCCCTATACAGAGCCCATATCCCCTATATAGAGCCCATATCCCCTATATAGAGCCCATATCCCCTATATAGAGCCCATATCCCTTATACAGAGCCCATATCCCCTATATAGAGCCCATATCCCCTATATAGAGACCATATCCCTTATATAGAGCCCATAGCCCCTATATAGAGACCATATCCCTTATATAGAGCCCATAGCCCCTATATAGAGCCCAACCCGGTAGGCTAGAACAAGTTCTCAGTTACAACTGCGACCTGGCCAAGATAAAGCAAAGCAGTTCGACACGTACAACAATACTTACACATGGAATAAACAAAACATAGTCAATAATACAGTAGAAAAAGTATATATATAGTGTGTGCAAATGAGGGACGATACTAGCCTACCGGGTTAAATAAAGGCGAAATAAAAAATAAAAATAGAGACCATATCCCCTATATAGAGTCCATATCCCCTATATAGAGCCCATACCCCCTATAAAGAACCCATACACCCTATATAGAGCCCATATCTCCTACATAGAGCCCATATCTCCTACATAGAGCCTATATCCCCTACATAGAGCCTATATCTCCTATACATATACAGAGCCCATATCCCTTATATAGAGCCCTATGGGCCCTGGTCAGAAGCAGTACACTATATAGAGAATAGGGTGCCATTTGGGACGCATGACCTCATAGCAACCAATCAGGGTGGTGGAGGCAAGGCCAGACTGTTGTCAGAGTGTAGCAAACTCTGCAGACCTGGGATGGTTGAATCCCCCATATACAGTACATTCGGAAAGTATTCAGACCCCTGGACCTTTTCCACATTTTATTATGTTACAGCCTTATTCTAAAATGGATTTAAAAAAATGTAAGTAATCAACCTACATACAATACACCAAAATGATGTGTGAAAACAGGCTTTTAGAAATGTTTGCAAATGTATTGAAAGTAAAAAACAGAAATAACTTATTCAGACCCTTTGCTATGAGACTCAAAATTGAGCTCAGGTGCATCCTGTTCCCATTGATCATCCTTGAGATTTTTCTACAACTTGATTTAATTAATTGGACATGATGACTAAGACCTAGACCTGTCCGCGGGGCCAAACTGAGCAATCGTGGGAGAAGGGCCTTGGTCAGGGAGGTGACCAAGAACCCGATGGTCACTCTGACAGAGCTCCAGGAGGACAACCATCTCTGCAGCACTCCACCAATCGGGCTTTTATGATAGAGTGGCCAGATGAAGCCAGTCCTCAGTAAAAGGCGAATGACAGCCTGCTTGGAGTTTGCCAAAAGGCACCTAAAGGAATCTCAGCCCTTGGTAAACAAGATTCTCTGGTTTGAAGAAATCAAGATTTAAACTATTTGACCTGAATGCCAGGCTTCATGTCTGGAGAAAACCTGGCACCATCCCTAAGGTGAAGCATGGTGGTGGCAGCATCATGCTGTAGGGATGTTTTTCAGCGGCAGGGACTGGGAGACTAATCAGGATCGAAGGAAAGATGAACGGAGTAAAGTACCTAGAGATCCTTGATGAAAACCTGTTCCAGAGTGCTCAGGACCTCAGACTGGGGCAAAGTTTCACCTTCCAACAAGACAATGAACCTAAGCACACAGCCAAGACAATGCAGGAGTGGCTTTGGGACAAGTCTCTGAATGTCCTTGAGTTGCCCAGCCAGAGCCCGGACTTGAACCCTATCTCTGGAGAGACCTGAAAATAGCTGTGCAGCGATGCTCCCCATCCAACCTGACAGATCTTGAGAGGATCTGCAGAAGAGAATGGGAGAACCTCCCCAAATACAGGTGTGCCAAGCTTGTAGCGTCATACCCAAGAAGACTCAAGGCTGTAATCATTGCCAAAGCTGCTTCAACAAAGTACTGAGTAAAGGGTCTGAATACTTACAGTTGAAGTCGAAAGTTTACATACACCTTAGCCAAATATACTGTATTTAACCTCCATTTTTCACAATTCCTGACATTTAATCCTAGTAAAAATTCCCTGTCTTAGATCAGTTAGGATCACCGCTTTATTTTAAGAATGTGAAATGTCAAAATAATAGTAGAGAGAATTATTGATTTCATCACATTCCCAGTAGGTCAGAAGTTTACATACACTCAATTAGTATTTGGTAGCATTGCCAATAAATTGTTTAACTTCGGTCAAATGTTTCGGGTAGCCTTCCACAAGCTTCCCACAATAAGTTGGGTGAATTTTGGCCCATTCCTCCTGACAGAGCTGGTGTAACTGAATCAGGTTTGTAGGCCTCCTTGCTCGCACACACTTTTTCAGTTCTGCTCACAAATGTTCTATTGGATTGAGGTCAGGGCTTTGTGATGGCCACTCCAATACCTTGACTTGGTTGTCCTTAAGCCATTTTGCCACAACTTTGGAAGTATGCTTGGGGTAATTGTCCATTTGGAAGACCCATTTGCGACCAAGCTTTAACTTCCTGACTGATGACTTGAGATGTTGCTTCAATATATCCCCATAATTTTCCTACCTCATGATGCCATCTATGTTGTGAAGTTCACCAGTCCATCCTACAGCAAAGCACCCCCACAACGTGATGCTGACACTCCTGTGCTTCACGGTTGGGATGGTGTTCTTCGGCTTGCAAGCCTCCACTTTTTCCTCCTAACATAACAATGGTCATTATGGCCAAACAGTATTATTTTTGTTTCATCAGACCAGAGGACATTTCTCCAAAAAGTACGATATTTTTTCATCATGTGCAGTTGCAAACCGTAGTCTGTTTTTTTTAATGGCGGTTTTGGAGCAGTAGCTTTATCCTTGCTAAGCGGCCTTTCAGGTTATGTCGATATAGGACTAGTTGTCACGGCTGTCGAAACCAAGGTGCAGCGTTGCACCTACATAACTACTAAACCTACATTTTCTTTTCTTTTTACATTGATGCCAACAAAACAACAAATGAGAAAACATTAAGCTTACAGGGCAAAATGCCACAAACAAAGTGAACTACCCACAAAGACAAGTGGGAAAAAGGGCTGCCTATGTATGGTTCCCATTTAGACACAACGATAGACAGCTGTCCCTGATTGAGAACCATACCCGGCCAAAACAAAGAATTACAAAACATAGAAAAATAAACATAGAATGCCCACCCAAATCACACCCTTACCAAACCAAAATAGAGACATAAAAAGCTCTCTAAGGTCAGGACGTGACACTAGTTTTACTGTGGATATAGATACTTTTGTACCTGTTTCCTCCAGGAACCCTAGGGAGTAGGGATGTGAGGGATATTAGCGGAAGTAACCCCACCTCACAAGGTCCTTTGCTGCTGTTCTGGGATTGATTTGCATTTTTCGCACCAAAGTACGTTCATCTCTAGTAGACAGAACGCGTCTCCTTCCTGAGCGGTATGACGGCTGCGTGGTCCCATGGTATTGATTCTTATGTACTATTGTTTGTACAGATGAACGTGGTACCTTCAGGCGTTTGGAAATTGCTCCCAAGGATGAACCAGACTTGTGGAGGTCTACAATTTGTTTTCTGAGGTCTTGGCTGATTTCTTATGATTTTCCCATGATGTCAAGCAAAGACGCACTGAGTTTGAAGATAGGCCTTGAAATACATCCACAGGTACACCTCCAATTGACTCAAATTACGTCAATTAGCCTATCAGAAGCTTCTAAAGCCATTACAAAATGTTCTGGTGTCACGGAATTCTAAGCAGGCGGGCACTGGAAGTTTAAATAGACGATAAATGAACCAAAAATAAGCAACAGGTGAAAACAATCAAGACAAAAGAAAAAGACCGCCGAACGCTGCCCGAACAGGAAGAGGAGCCACCTTCGGTGGAAGTCTTGACATCTGGAATTCTTCAAGCTGTTTAAAGGCACAATCAGTTTAGTTTATGCAAACTTCTGACCTACAGGATTTGTGATACTGTTTTTTTATTTATTTTTTATTTCACCTTTATTTAACCAGGTAGGCTAATTGAGAAGATAAAGCATAGCAGTGTGAACAGACAACACAGAGTTACACATGGAGTAAACAATTAACAAGTCAATAACACAGTAGAAAAAAAAGAGAGTCTATATACATTGTGTGCAAAAGGCATGAGGAGGTAGGCAAATAATTACAATTTTGCAGATTAACACTGGAGTGATAAATGATCAGATGGTCATGTACAGGTAGAGATACTGGTGTGCAAAAGAGCAGAAAAGTAAATAAATAAAAACAGCATGGGGATGAGGTAGGTAAAAATGATGATGTGAATTATAAGTGAAATAATCTGTCTGTAAACAATTGTTGGAAAAATGACTTGTGACATCCACAAAAGCAGATGTCCTAACCCGACTTGCCAAAACTATAGTTTGTTAACAAGAAATTGCTCTAATACATAGAATGAAGTAGCCTAGCTCTAATACATAGAATGAAGTAGCCTAGCTCTAATACATAGAATGAAGTAGCCTAGCTCTAATACATAGAATGAAGTAGCCTAGCTCTAATACATAGAATGAAGTAGCCTAGCTCTAATACATAGAATGAAGTAGCCTAGCTCTAATACATATAATGAAGTAGTCTAGCTCTAATACATAGAATGAAGTAGCTCTAATACATAGAATGAAGTAGCCTAGCTCTAATACATAGAATGAAGTAGCTCTAATACATAGAATGAAGTAGCTCTAATACATAGAATGAAGTAGCTCTAATACATAGAATGAAGTAGCCTAGCTCTAATACATAGAATGAAGTAGCCTAGCTCTAATACATAGAATGAAGTAGCCTAGCTCTAATACATAGAATGAAGTAGCCTAGCTCTAATACATAGAATGAAGTAGCCTAGCTCTAATACATAGAATGAAGTAGCCTAGCTCTAATACATATAATGAAGTAGTCTAGCTCTAATACATAGAATGAAGTAGCTCTAATACATAGAATGAAGTAGCCTAGCTCTAATACATAGAATGAAGTAGCTCTAATACATAGAATGAAGTAGCTCTAATACATAGAATGAAGTAGCTCTAATACATAGAATGAAGTAGCCTAGCTCTAATACATAGAATGAAGTAGCCTAGCTCTAATACATAGAATGAAGTAGCCTAGCTCTAATACGTAGAATGAAGTAGCCTAGCTCTAATACATAGAATGAAGTAGCTCTAATACATAGAATGAAGTAGCTCTAATACATAGAATGAAGTAGCCTAGCTCTAATACATAGAATGAAGTAGCCTAGCTCTAATACATAGAATGAAGTAGCCTAGCTCTAATACATAGAATGAAGTAGTCTAGCTCTAATACATATAATGAAGTATTCTAGCTCTAATACATAGAATGAAGTAGCTCTAATACATAGAATGAAGTAGCCTAGCTCTAATACATAGAATGAAGTAGCCTAGCTCTAATACATAGAATGAAGTAGCCTAGCTCTAATACATAGAATGAAGTAGCCTAGCTCTAATACATAGAATGAAGTAGTCTAGCTCTAATACATATAATGAAGTAGTCTAGCTCTAATACATAGAATGAATTAGCTCTAATACATAGAATGAAGTAGCTCTAATACATAGAATGAAGTAGCCTAGCTCTAATACATTGAATGAAGTAGCTCTAATACATATAATGAAGTAGCTCTAATACATAGAATGAAGTAGCCTAGCTCTAATACATAGAATGAAGTAGCTCTAATACATAGAATGAAGTAGCCTAGCACTAATACATAGAATGAATTAGCCTAGCTCTAATACATAGAATGAAGTAGCCTAGCTCTAATACATAGAATGAAGTAGCTCTAATACATAGAATGAAGTAGCTCTAATAAATAGAATGAAGTAGCTCTAATACATAGAATGAAGTAGCCTAGCTCTAATACATAGAATGAAGTAGCCTAGCTCTAATACATAGAATGAAGTAGCTCTAATACATAGAATGAAGTAGCCTAGCTCTAATACATAGAATGAAGTAGCCTAGCTCTAATACATAGTATGAAGTAGCTCTAATACATAGAATGAAGTAGCTCTAATACATAGAATGAAGTAGCCTAGCTCTAATACATCGAATGAAGTAGCTCTAATACATAGAATGAAGTAGCCTAGCTCTAATACATAGAATGAAGTAGTCTAGCTCTAATACATAGAATGAAGTAGCTCTAATACATAGAATGAAGTAGTCTAGCTCTAATACATAGAATGAAGTAGCTATAATACATAGAATGAAGTAGTCTAGCTCTAATACATAGAATGAAGTAGCTCTAATACATAGAATGAAGTAGTCTAGCTCTAATACATAGAATGAAGTAGCTCTAATACATAGAATGAAGTAGTCTAGCTCTAATACATAGAATGAAGTAGCCTAGCTCTAAGACATAGAATGAAGTAGCCTAGCTCTAATACATAGAATGAAGTAGCTCTAATACATAGAATGAAGTAGTCTAGCTCTAATACATAGAATGAAGTAGCCTAGCTCTAATACATAGAATGAAGTAGCTCTAATACATAGAATGAAGTAGTCTAGCTCTAATACATAGAATGAAGTAGCCTAGCTCTTATAAATAGAATGAAGTAGCTCTAATACATAGAATGAAGTAGCTCTAATACATAGAATGAAGTAGCCTAGCTCTAATAAATAGAATGAAGTAGCTCTAATACATAGAATGAAGTAGCCTAGCTCTAATACATAGAACGAAGTAGTCTAGCTCTAATAAACAGAATGAAGTAGCCTAGCTCTAATACATAGAATGAAGTAGCTCTAATACATAGAATGAAATAGTCTAGCTCTACTACATATAATGATGTAGCCTAGCTCTAATACATAGAATGAAGTAGCTCTAATACATAGAATGAAATAGTCTAGCTCTACTACATATAATGATGTAGCCTAGCTCTAATACATAGAATGAAGTAGCTCTAATACATAGAATGAAGTAGCCTAGCTCTAATACATAGAATGAAGTAGCCTAGCTCTAATACATAGAATGAAGTAGCCTAGCTCTAATACATAGAATGAAGTAGCTATAATACATAGAATGAAGTAGCCTAGCTCTAATACATAGAATGAAGTAGCTCTAATACATAGAATGAAGTAGCCTAGCTCTAATACATAGAATGAAGTAGCTCTAATACATAGATTGAAGTAGATCTATTACATATAATGAAGTAGCTCTAATACATATAATTAAGTAGTCTAGCTCTAATACATATAATGAAGTAGCCTAGCTCTAATACATAGAATGAAGTAGCTCTAATATATAGAATGAAGTAGCCTAGCTCTAATACATATAATGAAGTAGCCTAGCTCTAATACATAGAATGAAGTAGCTCTAAAACATAGAATGAAGTAGCCTAGCTATATTATATAGAATGAAGTAGCCTAGCTATATTATATAGAATGAAGTAGCCTAGCTCGAATACATAGAATGAAGTAGGCTAGCTCTAATACATATAATGAAGTAGCTCTAATACATATAATGAAGTAGTCTAGCTCTAATACATAGAATGAAGTAGTCTAGCTCTAATACATAGAATGAAGTAGCTCTAATACATAGAATGAAGTAGCCTAGCTCTAATACATAGAATGAAGTAGCCTAGCTCTAATACATAGAATTAAGTAGCTCTAATAAATATAATGAAGTAGCTCTAATACATAGAATGAAGTAGCTCTAATACATAGAATGAAGTAGCCTAGCTCTAATAAATAGAATGAAGTAGCTCTAATACATAGAATGAAGTAGCCTAGCTCTAATACATAGAATGAAGTAGTCTAGCTCTAATACATAGAATGAAGTAGCTCTAATACATAGAATGAAATAGTCTAGCTCTAATACATAGAATGAAGTAGCCTAGCTTTAATACATAGAATGAAGTAGCCTAGCTCTAAAACATAGAATGAAGTAGTCTAGCTCTAATACATATAATGAAGTAGTCTAGCTCTAATACATAGAATGAAGTAGCCTAGCTCTAATACATAGAATGAAGTAGCTCTAATACATCGAATGAAGTAGCCTAGCTCTAATACATAGAATGAAGTAGCTCTAATACATAGAATGAAATAGTCTAGCTCTACTACATAGAATGATGTAGCCTAGCTCTAATACATAGAATGAAGTAGCTCTAATACATATAATGAAGTAGCCTAGCTCTAATACATAGAATGAAGTAGCCTAGCTCTAATACATAGAATGAAGTAGCCTAGCTCTAATACATAGAATGAAGTAGCCTAGCTCTAATACATAGAATGAAGTAGCTCTAATACATAGAATGAAGTAGATCTATTACATAGAATGAAGTAGTCTAGCTCTAATACATAGAATGAAGTAGCCTAGCTCTAATACATAGAATGAAGTAGCCTAGCTCTAATACATAGAATGAAGTAGCTCTAATACATAGAATGAAGTAGATCTATTACATAGAATGAAATAGTCTAGCTCTAATACATAGAATGAAGTAGCCTAGCTCTAATACATAGAATGAAGTAGCTCTAATACATAGAATGAAGTAGTCTAGCTCTAATACATAGAATGAAGTAGCCTAGCTCTAATACATAGAATGAAGTAGCTGTAATACATAGAATGAAATAGTCTAGCTCTACTACATAGAATGATGTAGCCTAGCTCTAATACATAGAATGAAGTAGCTCTAATACATAGAATGAAGTAGCCTAGCTCTAATACATAGAATGAAGTAGCCTAGCTCTAATACATAGAATGAAGTAGCCTAGCTCTAATACATAGAATGAAGTAGCCTAGCTCTAATACATAGAATGAAGTAGCTCTAATACATAGAATGAAGTAGATCTATTACATAGAATGAAGTAGTCTAGCTCTAATACATAGAATGAAGTAGCCTAGCTCTAATACATAGAATGAAGTAGCTCTAATACATAGAATGAAGTAATCTAGCTCTAATACATATAATGAAGTAGCCTAGCTCTAATACATAGAATGAAGTAGCCTAGCTCTAATACATAGAATGAAGTAGCCTAGCTCTAATACATAGAATGAAGTAGCTCTAATACATAGAATGAAGTAGCTCTAATACATAGAATGAAGTATCCTATTCTAACCTCTGTTTGTCTCTGTCTGTTCCAGGGGATAGATTTTGCTA
>NC_092151.1:96861063-96871063 GCF_045791955.1 Oncorhynchus clarkii lewisi | reverse complement strand
CAACATGACTGAGAAGACACACGACCTGGTAGTATACCAGTGTCAACATGACTGAGAAGACACACGACCTGGTAGTAGACCAGTGTCAACATGACTGAGAAGACACACGACATGGTAGTAGACCAGTGTCAACATGACTGAGAAGACACACGACCTGGTAGTAGACCAGTGTCAACATGACTGAGAAGACACACAACCTGGTAGTAGACCAGTGTCAACATGACTGAGAAGACACACGACCTGGTAGTAGACCAGTGTCAACATGACTGAGAAGACACACGACCTGGTAGTAGACCAGTGTCAACATGACTGAGAAGACACATGACCTGGTAGTAGACCAGTCTCAACATGACTGAGAAGACACATGACCTGGTAGTAGACCAGTGTCAACATGACTGAGAAGACACATGACCTGGTAGTAGACCAGTGTCAACATGACTGAGAAGACACACGACCTGGTAGTAGACCAGTGTCAACATGACTGAGAAGACACATGACCTGGTAGTAGACCAGTGTCAACATGACTGAGAAGACACATGACCTGGTAGTAGACCAGTGTCAACATGACTGAGAAGACACACGACCTGGTAGTAGACCAGTGTCAACATGACTGAGAAGACACACGACCTGGTAGTAGACCAGTGTCAACATGACTGAGAAGACACACGACCTGGTAGTAGACCAGTGTCAACATGACTGAGAAGACACACGACCTGGTAGTAGACCAGTGTCAACATGACTGAGAAGACACACGACCTGGTAGTAGACCAGTCTCAACATGACTGAGAAGACACATGACATGGTAGTAGACCAGTGTCAACATGACTGAGAAGACACACGACCTGGTAGTAGACCAGTGTCAACATGACTGAGAAGACACACGACCTGGTAGTAGACCAGTGTCAACATGACTGAGAAGACACATGACATGGTAGTAGACCAGTGTCAACATGACTGAGAAGACACACGACCTGGTAGTAGACCAGTGTCAACATGACTGAGAAGACACACGACCTGGTAGTAGACCAGTGTCAACATGACTGAGAAGACACACGACCTGGTAGTATACCAGTGTCAACATGACTGAGAAGACACACGACCTGGTAGTAGACCAGTGTCAACATGACTGAGAAGACACATGACCTGGTAGTAGACCAGTGTCAACATGACTGAGAAGACACATGACCTGGTAGTAGACCAGTGTCAACATGACTGAGAAGACACATGACCTGGTAGTAGACCAGTGTCAACATGACTGAGAAGACACATGACCTGGTAGTAGACCAGTGTCAACATGACTGAGAAGACACACGACCTGGTAGTAGACCAGTGTCAACATGACTGAGAAGACACATGACCTGGTAATAGACCAGTGTCAACATGACTGAGGAGACACATGACCTGGTAGTAGACCAGTGTCAACATGACTGAGAAGACACACGACCTGGTAGTATACCAGTGTCAACATGACTGAGAAGACACACGACCTGGTAGTAGACCAGTGTCAACATGACTGAGAAGACACACGACATGGTAGTAGACCAGTGTCAACATGACTGAGAAGACACACGACCTGGTAGTAGACCAGTGTCAACATGACTGAGAAGACACACGACCTGGTAGTAGACCAGTGTCAACATGACTGAGAAGACACACGACCTGGTAGTAGACCAGTGTCAACATGACACACGACCTGGTAGAAGACACATGACCTGGTAGTAGACCAGTCTCAACATGACTGAGAAGACACATGACCTGGTAGTAGACCAGTGTCAACATGACTGAGAAGACACATGACCTGGTAGTAGACCAGTGTCAACATGACTGAGAAGACACACGACCTGGTAGTAGACCAGTGTCAACATGACTGAGAAGACACACGACCTGGTAGTAGACCAGTGTCAACATGACTGAGAAGACACATGACCTGGTAGTAGACCAGTGTCAACATGACTGAGAAGACACATGACCTGGTAGTAGACCAGTGTCAACATGACTGAGAAGACACATGACCTGGTAGTAGACCAGTGTCAACATGACTGAGAAGACACATGACCTGGTAGTAGACCAGTGTCAACATGACTGAGAAGACACACGACCTGGTAGTAGACCAGTGTCAACATGACTGAGAAGACACACGACCTGGTAGTAGACCAGTGTCAACATGACTGAGAAGACACACGACCTGGTAGTAGACCAGTGTCAACATGACTGAGAAGACACACGACCTGGTAGTAGACCATTGTCAACATGACTGAGAAGACACACGACCTGGTAGTAGACCAGTGTCAACATGACTGAGGAGACACATGACCTGGTAGTAGACCAGTGTCAACATGACTGAGAAGACACATGACCTGGTAGTAGACCAGTGTCAACATGACTGAGAAGACACATGACCTGGTAGTAGACCAGTGTCAACATGACTGAGAAGACACATGACCTGGTAGTAGACCAGTGTCAACATGACTGAGAAGACACACGACCTGGTAGTAGACCAGTGTCAACATGACTGAGAAGACACACGACCTGGTAGTAGACCAGTGTCAACATGACTGAGAAGACACATGACCTGGTAGTAGATCAGTGTCAACATGACTGAGAAGACACATGACCTGGTAGTAGACCAGTGTCAACATGACTGAGAAGACACATGACCTGGTAGTAGACCAGTGTCAACATGACTGAGAAGACACATGACCTGGTAGTAGACCAGTGTCAACATGACTGAGAAGACACATGACCTGGTAGTAGACCAGTGTCAACATGACTGAGGAGACACATGACCTGGTAGTAGACCAGTGTCAACATGACTGAGAAGACACATGACCTGGTAGTAGACCAGTGTCAACATGACTGAGAAGACACATGACCTGGTAGTAGACCAGTGTCAACATGACTGAGAAGACACATGACCTGGTAGTAGACCAGTGTCAACATGACTGAGAAGACACACGATCTGGTAGTAGACCAGTGTCAACATGACTGAGAAGACACATGACCTGGTAGTAGACCAGTGTCAACATGACTGAGAAGACACATGACCTGGTAGTAGACCAGTGTCAACATGACTGAGAAGACACATGACCTGGTAGTAGACCAGTGTCAACATGACTGAGAAGACACATGACCTGGTAGTAGACCAGTGTCAACATGACTGAGAAGACACATGACCTGGTAGTAGACCAGTGTCAACATGACTGAGGAGACACATGACCTGGTAGTGGACCAGTGTCAACATGACTGAGAAGACACATGACGTGGTAGTGGACCAGTGTCAACATGACTGAGAAGACACATGACCTGGTAGTGGACCAGTGTCAACATGACTGAGAAGACACATGACCTGGTAGTAGACCAGTGTCAACATGACTGAGAAGACACATGACCTGGTAGTAGACCAGTGTCAACATGACTGAGAAGACACATGACCTGGTAGTAGACCAGTGTCAACATGACTGAGAAGACACACGACCTGGTAGTAGACCAGTGTCAACATGACTGAGAAGACACACGACCTGGTAGTAGACCAGTGTCAACATGACTGAGAAGACACATGACCTGGTAGTAGACCAGTCTCAACATGACTGAGAAGACACATGACCTGGTAGTAGACCAGTGTCAACATGACTGAGAAGACACATGACATGGTAGTAGACCAGTGTCAACATGACTGAGAAGACACATGACCTGGTAGTAGACCAGTGTCAACATGACTGAGAAGACACATGACCTGGTAGTAGACCAGTGTCAACCTGACTGAGAAGACACATGACCTGGTATGAAAGACAAAACAAAACAAGATGGGAAATATTATCGACATTACTTTGCACTTTTCACTGGCTGTCCCTCAGGTTGTGGCAGGAGGACACAGGTTGTAGCAGGAGGACACAGGTGGTGGCAGGAGGACACAGGTTGTAGCAGGAGGACACAGGTTGTGGCAGGAGGACACAGGTTGTGGCAGGAGGACACAGGTTGTGGCAGGAGGGCACAGGTTGTGGCAGGAGGACACAGTTTGTGGCAGGAGGACACATGTTGGCTTTTCACCCAATAAATATTTATATTTTTCTTCATCTTTTATAGTTTCAAATTCTTTGTATTGAATTATAATTTTGGGAAAGAAATATTCTCTTAGGTCTGAGTATTTGTCACAGTGTAATAGGAAATGCAGCTCTGTCTCTACCTCTCCCCTGGAGCAGAGTGAGCACAGCCTCTCTGTCCTCTCTGGGCAGCCAGGTTTGTCTGTGACGACCGGTCTCTATAGCCAGACTGTCCTCTCTGGGCAGCCAGGTTTGTCTGTGACGACCGGTCTCTATAGCCAGACTGTCCTCTCTGGGCAGCCAGGTTTGTCTGTGACGACCGGTCTCTATAGCCAGACTGTCCTCTCTGGGCAGCCAGGTTGGTCCGTGACGACCGGTCTCTGTAGCCAGACTGTGCTCACTGAGTCTGTACCTAGTCAATGTTTTCCTCAGTTTTCTATCAGTCACAGTGGTCAGATAGTCTCCCACCATGTACTGTCTGTTTAGAGCCAAATAGCATTGAAGTTTACTTAGATGTGTTGTGGTGTCTTTCCAATAGGTGATATATTTTTATTTTTGTTTTGTGATGATTTGGTTGGGCCAGATGCTGTCCTGAGGCTCTATGGGGCTGGTTTGGGTTGGTGAACTGAGCCTCAGAAACAGCTGGCTGAGTGCTGTCCTGAGGCTCTATGGGGCTGGTTTGGGTTGGTGAACTGAGCCTCAGAAACAGCTGGCTGAGTGCTGTCCTGAGGCTTTATGGGGCTGGTTTGGGTTGGTGAACTGAGCCTCAGAAACAGCTGGCTGAGTGCTGTCCTGAGGCTCTATGGGGCTGGTTTGGGTTGGTGAACTGAGCCTCAGAACCAGCTGGCTGAGGAGACTCTTCTCTTGTTTCATCTCTTCACATTGTAGAGCTGTGTGATGGAATGTTTTGGGGTAATTTGTTTTTAGATGGTTGTAAAATTTGATGTCTCTTTTTTCTATTAGAATGAGGAGCGGGTATTGGCCCAGTTCCGATCTACATGCGTTATTTGGAGTTTTTCTTTGCACTTGCAATACAGTCTTGCAAAACTCTGCATGCAGTATTTCGATTGGATGTTTGTCCCATTTGGTAAATTCATTATTAGAGATTGGACCCCATACCTCACTGCCATATAGAGCAATTGGTTCTATAACTGATTGAAAAAGTTTGAGCCAGATTCTAATTGGAATGTCGATTTTGATGTTCCCTTTAATGGCATAGAATGCTCTTCTTGCTTTGTCTCTCAGCTCACTCACCGCCATGTGAAAGCTACCTGTGTTGCTGATATTTAGTCCTAGATATGTGTAGTTTCACAGCCATGTGAAAGCTACCTGTGTTGCTGATATTTAGTCCTAAATATGTGTCGTTTTTGGTGTGTTCTAATAGAACTGTGTCCAAATAGAATTTACATTTGTCGTCCTTATTTCCGGACCTTTTTTGGAATATCATTTTATTTGTTTTTTTTAGGTTAACGGTCAGAGTCCAGGTCTGACAGAACCTGTGGTTAACGGTCAGAACCCAGGTCTGACAGAACCTGTAATTAACGGTCAGAGTCCAGGTCTGACAGAACCTGTGGTTAACGGTCAGAACCCAGGTCTGACAGAACCTGTGGTTAACGGTCAGAGCCCAGGTCTGACAGAACCTGTGGTTAACGGTCAGAACCCAGGTCTGACAGAACCTGTAATTAACGGTCAGAGTCCAGGTCTGACAGAACCTGTGGTTAACGGTCAGAACCCAGGTCTGACAGAACCTGTGGTTAACGGTCAGAGCCCAGGTCTGACAGAACCTGTGGTTAACGGTCAGAACCCAGGTCTGACAGAACCTGTAATTAACGGTCAGAGTCCAGGTCTGACAGAACCTGTGGTTAACGGTCAGAACCCAGGTCTGACAGAACCTGTGGTTAACGGTCAGAACCCAGGTCTGACAGAACCTGTGGTTAACGGTCAGAGTCCAGGTCTGACAGAACCTGTGGTTAACGGTCAGAACCCAGGTCTGACAGAACCTGTGGTTAACGGTCAGAGCCCAGGTCTGACAGAACCTGTGGTTAACGGTCAGAGCCCAGGTCTGACAGAACCTGTGGTTAACGGTCAGAGCCCAGGTCTGACAGAACCTGTGGTTAACGGTCAGAGTCCAGGTCTGACAGAACCTGTGGTTAACGGTCAGAGCCCAGGTCTGACAGAACCTGTAATTAACGGTCAGAGTCCAGGTCTGACAGAACCTGTGGTTAACGGTCAGAACCCAGGTCTGACAGAACCTGTGGTTAACGGTCAGAACCCAGGTCTGACAGAACCTGTGGTTAACGGTCAGAGTCCAGGTCTGACAGAACCTGTGGTTAACGGTCAGAACCCAGGTCTGACAGAACCTGTAATTAACGGTCAGAGTCCAGGTCTGACAGAACCTGTGGTTAACGGTCAGAGCCCAGGTCTGACAGAACCTGTGGTTAACGGTCAGAACCCAGGTCTGACAGAACCTGTGGTTAACGGTCAGAGTCCAGGTCTGACAGAACCTGTGGTTAACGGTCAGAACCCAGGTCTGACAGAACCTGTGGTTAACGGTCAGAGCCCAGGTCTGACAGAACCTGTGGTTAACGGTCAGAACCCAGGTCTGACAGAACCTGTGGTTAACGGTCAGAGCCCAGGTCTGACAGAACCTGTGGTTAACGGTCAGAACCCAGGTCTGACAGAACCTGTAATTAACGGTCAGAACCCAGGTCTGACAGAACCTGTAATTAACGGTCAGAGTCCAGGTCTGACAGAACCTGTAATTAACGGTCAGAGTCCAGGTCTGACAGAACCTGTGGTTAACGGTCAGAGTCCAGGTCTGACAGAACCTGTAATTAACGATCAGAGCCCAGGTCTGACAGAACCTGTGGTTAACGATCAGAGCCCAGGTCTGACAGAACCTGTGGTTAACGGTCAGAGTCCAGGTCTGACAGAACCTGTGGTTAACGGTCAGAACCCAGGTCTGACAGAACCTGTGGTTAACGATCAGAGCCCAGGTCTGACAGAACCTGTGGTTAACGGTCAGAACCCAGGTCTGACAGAACCTGTGGTTAACGGTCAGAGCCCAGGTCTGACAGAACCTGTGGTTAACGGTCAGAACCCAGGTCTGTCAGAACCTGTGGTTAACGGTCAGAGCCCAGGTCTGACAGAACCTGTGGTTCACGGTCAGAACCCAGGTCTGACAGAACCTGTGGTTAACGATCAGAGCCCAGGTCTGACAGAACCTGTGGTTAATGGTCAGAGCCCAGACAGAACCTGGGGTTAACGGTCAGAGCCCAGGTCTGACAGAACCTGTGGTTAACGGTCAGAGCCCAGGTCTGACAGAACCTGTGAAGATGATCTCTGTGCTGCTGTAACCCCTCTTTAGTGGGAGACAGCAACATCAGGTCATATGCGTACAGCAGACACTTGATTTCAGTGTTGTGTAGGGTGATACCAGGTGTTGCCGATTCTTCTAATGTTTTTGCCAATTCATTAATGTAGACTTATTGGACAGCCCTGTTTCACTCCCCGTCCCTGAGAGAAGAAGTCTGTTTGCTTGTTGTTAATTCATTAATGTAGATGTTAAATAGTGTTGGACTTATTGGACAGCCCTGTTTCACTCCCCGTCCCTGAGAGAAGAAGTCTGTTTGCTTGTTGCCAATTTTAACCAGACATTTGTTTTTAGTGTACATTGATTTAATAAAATCATATGTTTTCCCTCCAATACCACTTTCTATTTGTTTATACATTTACAAAAAGATTTGTAATTTTTCTTGTATACTTTTTTGTTCTTTGTTATATTGCTGTAGAGGTTTGCAAAGTGATTTCTCCACATATCCCCATTTTGATAGCCAACTCCTCATGATGAGGATTGTTTAATTTATTCCATTTCTCCCAGAAGTGGTTTGATTCTATGGATTCCTCAATTCCATCCAGCTGATTTCTAATGTGCTGTTCCTTTTTTGTTCTTAGGGTGTGTTTGTGTTGCTTCAGTGTTTCCCCATATTGAAGGCATATATTTTTGTTGTCTGGTTCTCTGTGTTTTTGATTAGATATATTTCTCAATTACTTTCTTAGATTTTTTCAATCATTATCAAACCATTTTTCATTATCTGTTATTTCTGGTTTGCTCTTATGCTTCTTTAGATTAGCCAAGGAGGCTAATTTGTCAAATATAAAGTTTATGTTCCAAACAGCCATGTAATTTATTGGGCCGTGGTGCTTCATGGTTGGGTTCTGCTCTTCTCAGATACACTGTGATTTTACTGTGGTCTGAGAGAGGTGTTACTGGGTTGACTGTGAAGGCTCTGAGAGAGGTGTTAGTGGGTTGACTGTGAAGGCTCAGAGAGAGGTGTTAGTGGGCTGACTGTGAAGGCTCTGAGAGACTCTGGGTTTAGGTCGGTGAGGAAGTAGTCTACAGTGCTGCTGCCAAGGGATGAGCTGTAGGTGTACCTACCAAAAGAAGGTGGGATGGTGGGGACTGTCTCACTGTACAGGTGAACATGGTCATAGAGACGGTCCAGATCGAGGGTGGGATGGCGGGGACTGTCTCCCTGTACAGGTGAACATGGTCATAGAGACAGTCCAGATCGAGGGTGGGATGGTGGGGACTGTCTCCCTGTACAGGTGAACATGGTCATAGAGACGGTCCAGATCGAGGGTGGGATGGTGGGGACTGTCTCCCTGTACAGGTGAACATGGTCATAGAGACGGTCCAGATCGAGGGTGGGATGGTGGGGACTGTCTCCCTGTACAGGTGAACATGGTCATAGAGACGGTCCAGATCGAGGGTGGGATGGTGGGGACTGTCTCCCTGTACAGGTGAACATGGTCATAGAGACAGTCCAGATCGAGGGTGGGGACTGTTTCCCTGTACAGGTGAACATGGTCATAGAGACAGTCCAGATCGAGGGTGGGATGGTGGGGACTGTCTCCCTGTACAGGTGAACATGGTCATAGAGACAGTCCAGATCGAGGGTGGGATGGTGGGCCAGGTGTACATTGGGTCGCAGGGCACAGTCCAGATCGAGGGTGGGATGGTGGGGACTGTCTCCCTGTACAGGTGAACATGGTCATAGAGACGGTCCAGATCGAGGGTGGGATGGTGGGCCAGGTGTTCATTGGGTCGCAGGGCACAGTCCAGATCGAGGGTGGGATGGTGGGCCAGGTGTACATTGGGTCGCAGGGCACAGTCCAGATCGAGGGTGGGATGGTGGGCCAGGTGTACATTGGGTCGCAGGGCACAGTCCAGATCGAGGGTGGGATGGTGGGCCAGGTGTACATTGGGTCACAGGGCACAGTCCAGATCGAGGGTGGGATGGTGGGCCAGGTGTACATTGGGTCGCAGGGCACAGTCCAGATCGAGGGTGGGATGGTGGGCCAGGTGTACATTGGGTCACAGGGCACAGTCCAGATCGAGGGTGGGATGGTGGGCCAGGTGTACATTGGGTCACAGGGCACAGTCCCGGGAGAGGTTGGCGTTTATTCTTTGGATTGTGGCAGGGTGGAAGTCCTTCCTCTGTAGAAGGGTTGACACCACGATCCTTGAGTTGGGGAAGGTTGCGGAGGCCTTCTCAATCACTCCCCGTAGTGAAGTGGCCACCCTCTCCTGCTGAGCACGCAGGTCGTTGCTTCCGGTGTGTATGATTATGTGGCTTGGCGACCCGAGATGGGCCTGATCAAGCAGCTCCATGGCCCTCTGCGTTGTTGGGCACCACACCTTTCTCCTTTTGTGTCGAGGGGAAAAGTTTATTCTCCTGAACAAACTTCCCATTCAACAGGACGATGTCAGCCAGTGTTTCTTCTGGACTGGAGGGGAAAGTGGGGGGGGCTGGTGGGTGTTGGAGCTGGTCTGTGCCGGTGCCGCTGTCAGTGGGAGGCTGTTCTGTGGGTTGGGGAGGAGGGGTGCAGCAGGCAGGGCTGGGGAGGTCTGGCTGGTTGATCTGGGCTCCTCTGCTGTGTGAGGGCCGGGCTGGGGA